>NW_024870959.1:12500-32500 GCF_019054845.1 Dipodomys spectabilis
CCCCGATCCGGGAGACCGAGGCCACCGACCAGCGAACGCCGGCAGCGACCGGGAAGACCGACACCGGCGGGCCAAGCCGCCCGCCGACGCGACCCAACCGCCACCATCCAGGACGGCGGCGCGGGCACACGGGCGCAAGCAGGCCACCGCGCGGTGACGAGCGGAGAGAGGAAAGAGCACGGAGAGGGCAGGCAGGGGAACCCGTGGCCGGGGGGGGGGAAGGGCACCGCACCGCACCCAAGCGCGGGGGCACCGCATCACCGACACCCCGCCTGCCGGCCCGGCGGGCACGGGAGCGGCGGCGCGCACACACGGACGGGGAGGAGCGCCAGGCCCCTTTCTCCGCCCGGAGGCGGCGCGCCGACGTCCACGGTCCAGCCGGCCAGCCGGCCGGGTCGCGTGTGGCGCACACCCGAGCGGCCGGAAAGCCAGGGGCGACGCACACGACGCAACGCACGCCACACGGCCACGGGGGTCTTTTCTCCAACCTCCCTCAGAAGCCGGCCCGAATTCACTCGCTCGCACGGACGCGGGGGCCGAGCACACAGCGACCCGCGCCGCCGCGGACCGGCGGTGCCGGCAGGGGGTCGGGGGTCCGCGGCGACGACCCGTCGGCGACAAGTCACCGGCCAACGGCGGCGGCCGGAGGCGGCGGCAGGGACCCCGGGAGGCGGGCGACACCAAACCCAACGCACGCGAGCACGCTCACACGCGGACACCGCCGGCACAGAGCGGACAGGGCCAGGCACGGGAACCGGGGTCGCGCCGGGCACGCGGCGGCGACACGCCGAGAGAGCACAACACCCCGGATCCGGGACAGGGGCGGGGACGAAGCCACACGGCTCGAGACGGAGGAGACGATGCGATGCGGGCAAGCCTACGCACGGCGAAGCGGGAGGGAGGCGCGGGAACCCGGGACAACATCGCGCAGGCACGCGAGGCGGCGCCCAGCGGGAGGAGGCACGTCGTGACGCCGGCTTCGGGCCCCTCGGACGGCCAACTCCCGAGCGAGGGACGCACGCGGGAATCTCACCACCACCGCCCCCGTGGCGTACCGGCGGTCCCGCTGGCAGGAACCCTCGTCGTGAGCAAAACCGATCCGGGAAGACCCTTCAAAAGCCACCGCCGCCGCGACGACGTGCCTCCCCCACACCGGGGGAGCAGCCTCACGAGCTGAGCGCCGTCCCCCCCCCCCAAGAGAACACCAACACAACGCCCGACTCGACCGTCCGCCGGTGGCCGGCCACCAGGCCAAACCGGCGAGGATCGCGGAAGGCTGATGCGGGTGAGGAGGGCACGCCGGAAGCACAACAAGAAGAGCAGCGGGAGGGTCACCGGGTCGGGTCACCGGGGCGAGAGGCGAGTGAGCGAGCGGCCACCCCCTCACACGGGCGGGTGGCGCAGCCGCAGACCAACGGGGAGGTGGGACCTTTCCGGGCACAGCCGGCACGCCAGGTAAACGAACGCGGGATCTCACCACCCCCAACTCCGGGGCGGTCCCGCGCAACGCCTGGGACACCGAGCCGGCCGACCAGCGGACCGGAAACCCCCACCGCGGCAGCGGCGGGCCCCCCCAAAAGAGGCCCGAGAGGGAAAAGGCAGCTCTCGCACACACCTCAAAGACCCCGTGAACGCCCGCGGAGCCGCCCGCGCCAGCAGGGCCCCACCGCCTCCATCCACACCACACCGCCGGGCACAGCACCCATCATCGACCGCCTCTTTTTCGGCCGCGTGAGCAAGGGCCCACACACACCGGGATCCTCGGCTCCGGGGGGCCAGAACCCCCCCGAGCGGCGCACCACCACGGGCACGGCGGCCCCGGAACACCGCGGGGCCCAGCGCCCGCACGGCGCCGTCGTCGCCAACGGGCGGCGGCCCACACAGACGCTCGGGAACAGCGTCGCCAGGGGCCGGAGGGGGAGGGGGACGGGACCCCCAAAAACCCCACGGCAACCCAAGCACGAGGCCGGGAAGCCACACACCACACGCCCTCGCATCGCGACCCGGCACGGGCTCCAGGCTCCGCCACTCGACACACCGCACGCGAGGCAGGGGCGGGGACGGATCGGGAACGTCCTCCACTCACCACACCAGACGACGGCCCGGGAGAGGTCCCGCGGGACCCTCCCCCAGCTCGGAGGGGGGAGGCGCGGGCACGCAGTTTACCGACGCGGGCAGCCACTAGCGCTCAAAAGCGGGGCAGGGAGCGGCAGGGCCGCGGGAGCCCATCGGGGGCGGGCCCCCGCCAACCCAGCAGCGCACGCCGCTTCCCGAACGAGGATCGCTAGAGAACCTCTCCTCACTCTGAGGGTGGCCCGCACCCAACCCCGACGGGAACCCCGCCGGGAACCAGCACACATCAGAGGCGTCCATCCTTCCCACCACGGGGGGCAGGGAGGGGTGGGGCACAGGGGGGGTCTGCGGCAGCAGCAACACCAACCCTGGTCGGTCGGCCTTGCCGTGCGGGGCCAGAGCAAAGTCGCGCACACGGGCGGGAAGCCCGCACGGGCCCCGCTCGCCTCCCACTGCAACATCTCAGGTCCCCCGGTGCGATGAAAGCCAGGTGACACGGCAGGGAAGACAAGCCAGGACCAGGGCGGCAGCTCATGCGGGGAAGCCACCGCCCAGCGCAACAAGGGAAGAGCGCTCCTCTGGGGAACCGCCTCGACCCCCCCCCAGCAGAGACGTCAATCTCAACGGTAACTTCTCACTCGCACAAAAGCCCCACGAACCCGAGGACGGCCGGGACACACCACGGGCAGCAGGCTGGCACAAGGCAGCGGACAACGCCAGGATCGGGAACGACACCACCACTCAGCCTCAGGCACCTGAGAGAACCAACCGGGAGCGTTCCGGGAGCACCGCAAGAGGGCAGAGCGCGAGGCGCGGTTTTTCACACCACACAGCACGGGCAAGCACGGAGCACCGACCCTCCCTCTCCGCGGAGAGAGCCGACCCCCGTGCCAATAACGAGTCACGGGAAGAGAGGAGCAAGATCAGGGCGCCCCCCTCCTCCAGCGTGTACAAGTCCCCGACCTCACGGCGAGGGCAGGGAGAGCGCAGCCGGGCCCGGTTGCCGCACCCCCGCCTCCCCGCACACCACCGGCGCCGGCACGGTGGGACGGGTGAGGGCAGGGGCCCACGGGCAGAACGAGAAGAGCGGTCCCATTCGCCATGAATGTCCGTCCCTCGCCTGGCGCAGCTTAGGCCCGGGCCCGAAGGAGATCGCAACGTCACCACATCAATCACACCGAGGGGGTGGGAGAAGGCAGCCACGCGGCAATCGGGAGGCGGTGGCCCAGGGAAGCTCGGCTCCTGAGAGGGCCAACAGCCTGGGGATAAAAGCGTAGCCAGGACAGACACCCTTCCGTGAGTAAGGAGCGAGGTAAAAAGAAAAAGAAAAAAAAAATGAAAAAAATACCACGGGGCTTAAGCGTCCCTGGCACTCGGGATAACCAGGACACCTCTGCCGGGCACAGGACCGAAGAAGCTAGAAAGGGAGGGGAAAAAAAAAAGAAAAAAAAAAAAAAAAAGAAAAAAAGCCACGGACAGCGCTCGGGAGGTAGCGCAGCTCAGCGGCCGACCAGGCCCGCCATCGGGAAGCGGCAGGTCGGGGGAGTTGGAGCTAGGGGCGATAGGAGGAAGGAAAAAAAAAAAAGTCACGGAGGTCGGGCGAGCCCAACGGCAGAACGGGGATGCCGCACACGCAAGAGTCCGGACTCGGCGGCCGGCGGCCCCCCCCCTTTTTCCTCCTCAAGCCGGCCACGGCGAGGGAAGCACACCGTGCGGGCCCTACCTATGCACACCCCAGGCAACCAACCACTCTCCTCCTCAGCGTGCCGAGGCAAGGGCCAGAATCCGGCACCGGGAGCGGGGGAGAGATCAAGGACGACGGGACTCACTCAGCCGCCAACCACCACCACACCCACGAGCCACCACAGGGACACAGGGCCTGCTCAGGGCAGCGGGAGCCCAGGGTGTGAGGGGAAGGACAGGGGGACCCGGACCGGGAAGAGACGGGAAAGGCCCGGCACACAGCATCCGAGAGAGCCCCCAGAGACCCGCTGACAGCCACCGGGACACAGCATGCCAGCACCCTCCTGCAGGTACAAAATCCTCACGTCACCACGCCAAAACCAGGTCGTCAGGCAGGGGCGACAACTCGCTGGCGACAGGGACCTCTCGGAAACCACATCAGGGACACCTGTCCCCAACACGTCCCCAACAGAGCCAGACACGGAACTCTCAGGGACAGCTGGTCGACCACATAAGGCGAAGACAGACGAAGAGCCAGGGCGGGAGCGGGGTCAAGGGACGCTCCCGCCCCACTACCTCGCAGGCACACACCCCGGGTGTGCACGGGCTCACCGCACGGGCGGTACGGGGAGCCTTCCCCCGGCAGACGCGAGGCACCCACTCCGAGAGGCACCCAACCACCACACCCACACCGCGCGGGGTCGGTGGTGAGCGCCCTGCCGCCAGCACGCACACACCCGGGACTCCCGGGCTCGGGTCCCCGACTCCCGAGGTGCTCCCTCCGCCTCGAGTTTTCCCCTACGCAGGGCCCACCGGGCAAGTCCCCGCAGATGGTAGGTAGGTCCCGGCCCCGAGGCTCGCCTCGGCCGTGCCCGCGGCTCCTCCCGCCGGAGAGGTCTGTCCTCCGGCCTCCGGGGCCGTGGAGGAGGCCGTGGAGGGAGGCCACACGGGGCCGGCGACCCAGGCCCTCGCTCCCGGCACGCGCCAAGCGCTCACTCGGAGGTGACTCCGACGACCATCCTATGTCGGGGATGGGGGGGGCGTAGGTCCCGGCCCCGAGGCTCGCCTCGGCCGTGCCCACGGCTCCTCCCGCCGGAGAGGTCTGTCCTCCGGCCTCCGGGGCCGTGGAGGAGGCCGTGGAGGGAGGCCACACGGGGCCGGCGACCCAGGCCCTCGCGCCCGGCACGCGCCAAGCGCTCACTCGGAGGTGACTCCGGGGAGGGGGGGGGGTCCGAGTCCGGGCCGGGACCGGCCCCACCACCTATCGGCTCACCCGGGGACCCTCTCCCCCGACTCCCGAGACGTCCCTCGTACTCTCCTTTTTTCGCCCTCAAAGACCAGAGTCCAGGGAGGGGAGGAGGACAAGGCGTCGGGCCCAGACAGAACTACTGGTCGACCCGACAAAGCTGCCACCCCCCGCACAGACCGGGCACCGAAGAGAGAGCGGCGACGCACGGCCCCACCCCGCGCTCGCCTGCGGGCGCAAAGTCCGACAGAACAGCCGCCCCGGCGCCACAGCGACACCACGGCGACAGTCGCGCCCGGCACCCGGCAGAGGCCGGGCCTCCGCCCGGCTCGCTGCCGCCAGACCTCCTCCTCCTCCACTCGCTCGCTCGGCTGAGAACGAGGGGACTGTCATATCAAAGCGGACGCCAGGGGGAGCACGACAACCGCCTTCCAACGACCGACTCCACCGAGCCGCCGTACCCCGGATCGGCGCGCGCCGGCCGGCTCTGAGCTCCGGAGACACAGAACACGGAAACAAATCGCCTCACTCACCACCGCCACGCACCGAGTGGCACAACCTAGGTCAGGACCTGCAGCCGGGTCCTCTCTGCGACCTCACGAACGACACCAGAGCCACCAGAGACCTAGACCGAGATCGAGCCGCCGCCGCCGCCGCCGCCGCCGCCGCCGCCGCCGCCGCCGCCGCCAGCGACCAAAGTGAAACCAGGAACCAGGACGACATTCGCCCGAACGGAGCGGCCCGAACCCGAGAACCGGGAAGCCGGGATCGGTCCCAAGCAGGAAGGGGCGGCAAAGACGGCAGGCCCGCACCACGAGAGAAAACGAACCGGCCACCCGCACGACCTCCGCCGCCCGTGGCAAGACCCCCACCCCCGCCCAACAATGGCCAGAAAAGGGCAAGTGAGCGCTCGTCCCACCGTCTGCCTGCCCGTCTTTTTTTTTTTTTGGGGGGTGGGGTGGGGTGGGGGGGGTTGTTTGTACGTTTTGTTTTCTTTTTCCCCCAGATGGAAACCAGAAAGAGAAAAAAAAAAAAAAAAAAAAAAAAAAACTCCCAAAGATGGGTCGGCTCCAGCAAGAGACGAGCCGTCGGGAGGCACCCCGCTCACTTGTGAAAGTCCGCTCCTCGCCCGCCCCACAACACACTCCCTCCCCCCGCCCCCACCCGCCACCCCTCACAGGCAGGGAAAGGGCAGGGGGAAGGCCAGAGAGAGGTTTCTTCTAACACACAGAGAGTAGCTACGTCACGCACACAGGTCTGGAAAACCACGGTGACCGTGCAATGGGAAGCGTGAGTCCACTCACCCATCACCGAATGACAGGAAAGCCAAACGAGAGCCGCTGCTGGCTGGGTGGGGAAGGAAGGGGAGGTGGCACCCGTGTGACGCTTATCCCCGGGCACCGCACCGGACGGAACGACCTTCTCACCGGTTCGTACTCTAGCCTGTCCAGACAGCTAGCCTTTTCTAATAGGCTCTGCCACTCTCTCTCTGGAGCAGGATTCGGGGCATGAGGCGATGAATCTAAACCCTACACACAGGTGTCGGAGGGTAGAGGCATCATCACTCACATGCCTGTGGTGGAGGACCTGGACCCGAGCGTGGCGGTGCACAGTGTGTGTGTGTGTGTGTGTGTGTGTGTGTGTGTGTGTGTGTGTGTGTGTGTGTGTGTGTGCGGGGCTGGGGGGAGGGCAGGTAGGGAACCCTAGGAGGAAACACAGGGAGAGACGAGGGGCCCCGGCCCAAACAGAGTGGAGGCGTCAGTCAGAGGGGCGATCCTATCGCCCGGGGGTGAAGCATGGTTAGAACCCACAGGCCCGGCGGGCGTACTTCTCTTTGGAGTTCGCACTGGGAACATACGCAGGCACAAGTGCCCCAGCACACACATCGCATCACAGACGGGTAGAGAGGCAGAGCCAGGGGTTCAGGCATGGCAAACACTCTATTCCGTCAACACACACACACACACACACACACACACACACACACACACACACACACACACACGTTACGGTGTGTGTACAATATCCACAAGGTAAAAGTTTATTCATCCATTCCCCAAAGAATAAGAATAAGATTATGTCAGACAGAGGGAAGTAGATCGACGGACTAGGAGCGCGAGGGGCGGGGGGGGGGGGGGGGGGGTTGCCGGCGGCGGAGAAGAACCTAGAACAGGTGATGCCAGGGGAAGACAGACCGGCGGAAAGACAGACAGACAGACCGACCGACCGACCGACCAACGGCACGGCACGTGTTTTCCCTCCTATGTGGATGCTAGACCTAAACTATAACTGGACATGGTAAGCTACACAGCACTCCGGGCAAACAGAGTGTGTGTGTGTGTCCCCGTGTGGGTGACACACATAACGTCCTTTTGTCAGAAGGTGTAACTTCTCTGAGCATTTAAGATATTGCAGAGAAGACATAAGACGTGATATCCCTAAGTGGCACGACTGTGAACGTATTATCACAACCGGACGTGTTAGGATTAAAGCTGGAATTAGGAGGACAGAAACGTACCTGTCATTATTACAAGTATATTTGGTTTAGGATCTTTCAAAACACATTGATGTATCCTTCTGGACACCATGGTCTAGGACCACACCAGTAAATAGCCACTTCAAAGCCAGATCATCGGTTGGATACGTTTCAATTGGTTTATATTGCATCCTCCAATATTTTTTTCTTCTTTTTATTCTATCTTCTCACTAAAGATCCAGTGGCATAAAGCTACTTTTGTTCTCTTCATGTTCCATAACTGAAGTGATCTGCTTTGTTTTGCAGCTTTCTCAGCTTACTTCACTGAGGCCTATTTAGTCACACATGATGAGAGGTCCAGATACATCTTTGGGGCCACGGATGGCTTTTGTAAAGTCCATTTGGGGAAATAGCAAATATAATCTACCGTGTTCTAAAATTTAACAGATTATCTCTATGGGACCGATAGAAATATCCAGATGTGCCCTGTCAACAGCCAGTTATTTTAACTTACTTAAGGGAAATCAAGTGAATAAAAGTCTATATAGTTCAAGAAATTTTATTCTGATACCTATATAAAAAGTTTACCTGAGTGGGTGAGGACATTTGCATGAAATTTCACCTAGGGCAGCACTTGATATTTATAACTCTCCCTGAACTATTGCATTGCCTGTTTTCCATTTTCTTGGCACTCCTTGAGAAATGTTCCCGTCTCAATCTTTCACCCACTGCAGCCGTGGGACCCTTTTTCATAATACTGACGTAAAGACATTTGTGTTACTGATAAATTACAACCGTAAATAAACTGGTACAGTTTGCTCATAAGACGTAATATCCAAACGAATTCCGTGTCCAGAAAATAACGAAAAGAAACACCCCCTGCGGGCCCCCCTCCCCCTCCGCTCGGCCCTCCCTTCAAGAAAATTTCCTTGTTTGCTGTGGTTTCATTTTGTTTTGTTGTAAATAAAGCCGCAGAAGAGAGCCGGCGATACCTCATCGCGACTCTCGCGAGAGTCTGCGAGACTCTCGCGAGAGTCGCCAGCCTCCGCCATCAGCCCCGAATCACTCCCTGTCACTCCACACGGTGTCCGGTAGGTGGCACCCCGAAACAAGGAAAAACAACGTCAGGCCCAAGATCGATCCAGACCGAACCGACACTTTAGGAAGGTCTTGTGAGGAAGGAACACCTCCCCCTCACCCGCGCGCGCGCGCACACACACACACACACACACACACACACACACACACACACACGCCCCAGCATCCCCGCCCACACAGGTCATGAATGGCAAACCCCTATCGCACAGAGAGACAGACAGACAAAGCACACCGGGTGTGGAGAGAGACCGCAAATGAAAAACAAAAACAAAACCAAAAAACATTTTCCTGGCTTGACCCATGAATGGGCCTGGGCTGGCATTCTGTCCTCTGGGATCTACAGTCAATCCATGGCGGTCTCTCCTCTCTCCTCATCACTGTAATCCTATCTGATATTTGCCAGAGCCGAACGTGCAGTGGGGACACTTTGGTTCATCGATCTAAACTAGGGGCCGGGGGGGGGGGGGGGGGGGGGGAGGGTGGCGGGCGCGGAGGGGAAGCCTAGGAAGTCTGTTGCTATAGTTGGTGGCGGCGGCGGCGGCGGCGGCGGCGGTGGTGGCAGTGCAAAGTGTGTGGGGGGGGAAGGGGAAGAGGTAGATCACATGCTGCCATGCGTGCCTGTGTCTGTGTGGTAGGAAACAGCAGCAAAGATCAAGGGGTGCAGGGTGTGTGTGTGCACGCCCCAATCCTGGGACTTGAACTCAGAGCCTGAGTGCTGTCCCGTGGCTCTTGTGCTCAAGACTGGCACTCTGGGGCTGGCAAGGTGGCTCAGTGGTAGAGCGCTTGCCTTGCGTGCATGAGGCCCTGGATTCGATTCCTCAGCACCACATAAGCAGAAAAAAGCCGGAAGTGGCATTGTGGCTCAAGTGGTAGAGTGCTAGCCTTAACCTGAAGAGCTGAGGGACAGCGCCCAGGCCCAGAGTTCAGGCCCACGACCGGACACCCCCTACCCCGTGCCAAAAAAAAAAAAAAAGAGAGACTGGCAGTCTGCCATTTGAGCCAAAACTCCACTTCTGGCCTTTGGGTTGCTTAATTGAAGACATGAGGCTCACCAAAGTGCAATGCCTATATACCTCTGATCATATAAGAAGTCTTCCCCTTTCTTTGTGTTTGTTATCATCGACGTTATTTTGTTTTCTCTTCCCCCCCCCCCCCCATTGTTTCTTCCTTCATCTATTTCCGGGAGGGGCAAGAAATGGAGGGACCCAGGATGAAGAAGTGCAACAGTGGCACTCACTAGACACTATGTTGACACACAACCTGTGGCTGGGGAACAAACAGAACTTGAGGGAGGGAAAATCTGTGAGAGAGCCAGGGAAGGGGTGACATTGTCCAAAAAAAATGTACTCTTTTTTTGGGTGTGGGGGGAAATGGGAGGGCAGGAATGGAAACAAAGGAGGAGGCAGCAATGCTTGATAAGAAATGTACTCATTTCCTTGCTCTTGCTCCTGTCATTGTAACCACTCTGTAAGTATTTTCACAATTAAAACAACTCATTAGCCGGGCGCCGGTGGCTCACGCCTGTAATCCTAGCTACTCAGGAGGCTGAGATCTGAGGATCGCGGTTCAAAGCCAGCCCGGGCAGGATAGCGCCCAAGCCCAGAGTTCAAGCCCCACGAGAAAAAAAAACAAAAACAAAAACAAAAAAAAAACTTATTAATTAAAAAAAAAATGTACTCTTCCTACCCCACTTATGTAATGTAATCTTTCCTATCCTTTTTTTTTTGGGGGGGGGGGTCGGTGGTGTTTCTTAAACTCTGGGCCTGGGTGCTGTCCCTAAACTCTTCAGCTCAAAGCGAGCGCTCTACCGCTTGAGCCACAGCGCCACTTCCGATTTTCCAGTGCCTTATTGGAGATAAGAGTCTGGTGACTTTCCTGCCCTGGCTGGCTTTGAACCGTGATCCTCAGCTCTCAGCCTCCTGAGCAGCTAGGATTACAGACGCGAGCCACCGGTGCGGACTGGCATACTTTAACCGTTCTGTATGTCACCATTTCCCTAACAATTTGTAAAAAAAAAAAAATCAAGAGAGAGGGCGGGGGAGATAACAACCCCTCACGCCTGAGAAGTGAAACCCAACGGGCTTCTAACCGATCTGAGATTCTTTGAAGGTTTTTGCGATGTTAATCACAATCACAAACACAGACGGACAGTTTCTCCAGTCACTCCTTTAGAGGAACGGGGAACAGGGACAGGGAGAAGAGAGGCAGATCCTGGCCTGACCTAGGCGGGAAGATGGAGGGGAGACAAGACTCCTGAACTCCTTTTTCCCCCTCACTCTCCTCCGTCCAGAGGGTGGAAGCTTAGGGGTCGGCCACGGGGACATCCCACGGTCACAGTCATGCCTCCCGGAGGGGCAGAGGGCAGAGCACAGGCAAGCATGCCAGCTTCCCCGCCCGCCCCTCCCATTCTGTCCCTGGCGGGCTTGGGCGGGAGGCATACTACTGGCAGCGGGCGGGTGGAAGCAGTCTGACAACTCCATCTTGCAGGAAGTCAGTGGCTGCTGGTGGTAGGCAGGGAGGGTCCCAGCAGAAAAAGACCCGAGAGAGAGCGCGCAGGCTTTTCCTGCCCAAGGGCAAAAGAGGCCACTTTTGTAAAGACGGGGAGGGGGAGGGGAGGCTGATTCACTCCCCCCCCACCCCACCCCGCGCGCTAATGAAGTTACAGGAGCTGAGGGCTGGGCGCCCCTCCCCACCCCGCAGGAGTGTTTCGCAGCGGACTCAGGGCAGGGCGGGGGTGGGGGTGGGGTGGGCTGGTTTAAGCCTGGAGCCCCAGTCAACTCAGGAACTTCAGGCAACTTTCCTTTGTCTTGTAAATGTCGTCATGGCAACGATTTAAGCGCCCTGGCGGCGGGGGGAGGGGGGGAGGAGAAAGAAGAAGAAACAAACACGCACACCCCGAGCCGGCCTGCCTGAGTTGAGGCCTTGAATTTCAACCTCAGTAGGGCCACTAAACTAATAAAAATCGTTCTAAGAAACTATTGACAGAGGACCCTCCGGGTAGGGTGATTAGGCTCTGTACCCGTGAGGCGAGGTGGCCGTGTGTTCCAGCTTTGTGCCAAGATGTTGCCTTATCTCGGCCTATCTTCCTTCCCAGAATTGAACACAGAGGCAAGCAGGATAATTTCCAGGGGGAAATGAGGCCTGGGAAAGCACCACCAGGAATTCAGAGACAAGACAGCCGGACAGCTTCCTAATGAATGGCTCCAGTGAAGTCACATACACATCCTATTTTCTTCACTTTTCAGTCCCTCATAAACGAATAGTTATTAGGAAAGAAAACTAATAGGTGGGGGTGGGTGGTGGAAGGGAAAAGAGCAGCTCCCTTCCTCTGAGCTTTTGCCCAAACAATGAGTATACTGTGGGAACGGAGCAAAGAGTTTCCTCAAAGAAAGGAGGAAACTTACACCGGGGAGGGAAGTAAATTTTAAAAAGAAACAGAGCATGGGTCAAACCACCCCCCCCCCCCCCCCATGCATGCATGGGAAACCAACAGAATCATCTCTTAAACCCTACTACAGGCTCAAGGTAGAGAGTTTACTTTGTTTCTTTTTCCTCTGCGTGTTTTCAAGGTTTCACTTTCATTTCTGGGCACATAACCATTGGGCCTTGCCTCGGTGGGTGTTTCTCCCCCTAAAAGTATCTATCCTGTCTTTTGGGCCTTACTGTGTGTGAGTGAGTGAGTGAGTGAGTGAGTGAGTGAGTGAGTGAGTGAGTGAGTGAGTGAATGAGTGAGTGAGTGAGTGAGTGAGTGAGTGAGTGAGTGAGTGAGTGAGTGAGTGAGTGAGTGAGGCAGCCAGGCAGCCAGCCAAGCAGCCAGCCAGGCAGTCAGTCCAGAGATCTAATTTCTCCCCTATTTTAAACATACCTTTTGCATATGAGAGAGAAAACACACTAAACTGGTTTTTTTCTATAGGAACATATATGTGAATACATTCACCATGGGGTGAAAAGATAGAGTTGCTTCCAAATGATATGTACAGCAGAATACCAACACATCGAGATGACTTCTGCAAGAAGCCAAGGCCCACTTTTGCAATCCCATAATGAGGAAGCCTCAGTCAGTGGCCTGGTTTGAGTCCAGGCCTCCACTTAAAAACGACCTTTACTTTGTGTTTTTATTTTTCCCTGTTTTCTTTTCCTTTCTATGACCTCTCCCCCCAACTCCCCACCCCCTTCCCTCCACAGGTCTCTCTTTCTCCTTTTCTTTCTCTGTAGTTTGAGCCTGAGAGTTACTTAATTCCCGAACTTCTGGGTTTTCCTTAGATCTGGTAACCTGGTGGACATAAAAATTTGGGAAAGCCTCAAAACAGTCACCCACACCCCATGAAAAATAATCATGCTTGTCGCCAAAAGCTTTTAAATGAGAAAACAGTGGTCAAGTGAAGCAAATGAAGGCTGTAATAGCCACCATGTTTCTAGACTACTGTACCAAGTTTTTAAAATATATAGATATACTTTTAAATATATTTTTATTGTAAAAATACTGTACAGAGAGGTTACAATTACATGGGTAAGATAATGAGCACATTTCTTATAAGCATTGTAGCCTCCTGCTTTGTTTCCCCTTTCCATCCCTTCGTATCCTCCCCCCCCCCCCCCCCCGTCCCTCCCCAAAGTTGTAAAGTTCGTTTTTCGACATAACGACTTGTATATCTCATTGTTTCAATGGGTCCTCCTGTATCCCTGTTTTAACAATTTGTTTTTTCCCTTCCCCTCCACATATATCAACACCAGGATTTTTTTTTTATTAAGCAAAACAACTCAGTTATTCAGCTGTGAGTATGTCCATACAAACAATATGCAGGAGCCTTCCATGCTTGACTGGCCAAAAAAGGGGGGAGAGCTAGGAAGGTGGCTTAGTGGTAGAGTGCTCGCTCGCCTTGCAAGCATGAGGCCCTGGGTTTGATTCCTCAGCACTATATAAACAGAAAAGGGGATCAGTGGCACACTGTGGCTCAAGTGGCAGAACAGTTGTGAGCCTTCAGATGAAGAGCAGAGAGACAGCACCCAGACCCAGAGTTCAAGCCTCACGCCCGACAACCAAAAAACTGAAAATAATAAATATATATGTGTGTATCACACTATATGTAAGCATATATATATATATATATGTATGTGTGTGTATAAATATATATTGGTATATGTATGTATATGCATGTGTGTGTGTGTGTGTGTGTCTGTGTGTGTGTGTGTGTCTGTGTGTGTGTCTGTGTAGAGAGAGAGAGAAAGCCAGAAGTGGTGATGTGGTTCAAGTGATACAGTGCTAGACTTGAGCAAAAGAAGTTGAGTGACAGTGCTGAGGCCCTGACTTCAAGTCTCTCAGTATTGCCCACCCCCCCAAAAAAAAATAAAGAAAAAGGATTGAGAGAGAGAGAGAGAGAGAGAGAGAGAGAGAGAGAGAGAGAGAGAGGGTGGGGGGAAGAGAGAAAGTAAAAAACGAAGGAAGGAAGGAAGGAAGGAAGGAAGGAAGGAAGGAAGGAAGGAAGGAAGGAAGGAAGGAAGGAAGGAATGGTCAATGACCTGTTTTTCTTACCTGTAGAGAAATGCCCCAAACATCTAGAAATTCAGGTTGGGGCAAAGATAAAACAACTAACTATCTGTACATAACTCAGCTGCCACATCCCTCCCCCCCCCCCCCCCCGCCTGTTTAACCCTGAAAACACCCATGAAGTCAAGGAGCTGTGTAGGTCTCTCTCCCTTCAAGAGCACCCACACTGTATTAGAGTATGTCCTTGTCTGTCTGTCTGTCTGTCTGTCTGTGCCTTTTTGGGGGGTCTGGTTGTCTGCTTGCCTGCTTGCTTACTTACTCCATAAAAACTCCACCAGAGTGACTCCTCCAGAAATTCTTATTCAATGATCGAAATCAAGGGTCCTAAGGGAAGAGTCCCTACATGGAAGGGTAAAAAGTCACTAGCCCTCACCTGTGTTTGGTGACAAGAAGAACTCCATACCAATCGTCTACCTTAATACATGAGGGCAGGGCAGGGAAGGAATAAATTTATTCAGGTGATCTAGTCAGTCACACTGATGGGTCTCTAGGGCTCCCCCTCCATGTCTCCGTCTGTCTGCCTCTGTGTGTGTGTGTGTGTGTGTGTGTGTGTGTGTGTGTGTGTGTGTGTGTGTGTGTGTGTGTGTGTATCTCAGATCTAGTTGGACTTGTGGACCTCTCACTTCCCCTTCCATCTCTTACTCTGTGTGTCTTTCCATCGGTCTCTGGGTCTCTGTCTCTCTGTCTCTGTCACTCCTCTCTGTCTCTCTGTCTGTCTCTCCTGTGTCTCTGTCCTCTCCCCTCCCCCACCCCTTGCTTTTCTTTGTGGACTCAAGGCAGAACTGTATTTCAGGCCCAGTGGCCTCTGCTTACTCAGCTTGCCAGCCTGGAACCCGCCAGAGGCAACTTCTTCCTTGGTGTCCCCGAAGGAAGGAGGGAGCAGGAACCGGTGCCCCAAAAGAGACTCTTATCTCCAATGAATGGCACACCCTGCTCGCTGGGCCGGCGGCCCGCCTGCCGTGTCAACCCACAGAGAACATGAAAGCCCACATGAGCTCAAGAACATGCAAAGACTCAGTGTAGAGGCTTCTCATTTTGAACGTGGACACTCGGTCTGTAAACAAGGTGGATGCCGCCGCTGCCGCTGCTGCCCTTTAGGCCCGAGTTTGTAGGGAAGCTCTCTACCACCCAGACACATTGAGACACACTGAGACATTGAGAATGTCTCAAGGAGGATGGCTGAAGGATGGATGGCTAATTTTACTCAATCTCTCTTTCTTCTTCTTTTGCCAGCCCCTAGACAGACTGGCAAAACAAGTGGGGGAGGGCTGGGAAGGTGTAGAGCACAGAGAGACAGCACCCAGCCCCAGAGTTCAAGCCTCACACCCGACACACACACACAAATACATGAAAATAGCTGGGCGCTAGTTGCTCGCGCCTGTAATCCTAGCTGCTCCGGGAAGCTGAGATCTGAGGATCTCGGTTCAAAGCCAGCCTGGGCACGAAAGACCTTGAGACTGTTATCTCCAATAAGCCACTCAGAAAACCGGAAGTGGTACTGTGGCTCAAGAAGTAGAGCCCTAGGCTTGAGCTGAAGAGTTGGGGGACAGTGTCCAGGGCCAGGGTTCAAGCCCCACGTACCGGGAAAAACCAAAACAAAAAAAAACAAAAAACAAAAAAAAAAATCATGAAAATAATAAGGTAATGTGTGTGTGTATGTGTGTGTGTGCGTGTGTGTGTATCACACTATATATAACTATATATGTATGTGTATAAATATATGCGTGCATGTATATATATACATATGTGTATAAATAAACGAATAGATGTGTGTTTATACATATATACGTCTATGTATAAAATGAATATACATAATATATATATTACACACACACAGAGACACACACACGCGCGCGCGTGCGCGCGCGCGCGCGCCACGTACATAGACAGATAAAGCCAAAAGTGGAGCTCTGGTTCAAGTGATAGACTGCTAGAATTGAGCCAAAAAAGCTGAGTCGCTGAGTGACAGTGCCTTGACTTGGAGTCCCAGGATTGCCCACCTCCCCCCCCCCCCATAAAAAAGAGAAAAAGGAGAGGGGGGGCACACAAAGAAAGAAAGAAAGAAAGAAAGAAAGAAAGAAAGAAAGAAAGAAAGAAAGAAAGAAAGAAAGAAAGAAAGAAAGAAAGAAAGAAAGAAAGAAAGAAAGAAAGAAAACAAGCGTTAATGATCTGTTTATCTTATCTGTAAAGAAATACCCCAAACATCTAGAGTTGAGATTGGAGCAAAGATAAAACAACTATCTGTGCATAATTCAGTTGCCACATTCCCCCCGACCCCCCACTTTAACCCTGAAAACACCCATGAAGTCAGGAGCTGTGTGGGTCTCTCTGTCTGTCTGTCTGTCTGTCTGTCTGTCTGTCTGTCTGTCTGTGTCTGCTTTTTTTTTTTTTTTTTTTTTTTTGTGGTCGGGTTGTATGGTTGTCTGGTTGCCTGATTGCTTACTCCATAAAACTCCACCAGAGTGACTCCTCCAGAAATTCTTATTCAATGATCAAAATCAAGGGTCCTAAGGGAAGAGTCCCTACACGGAAGGGTAAAAAGTCACTAGCCCTCACCTGTGTTTGGTGAGAAGAAGAACTCCATACCAATCGTCTACCTTCATACATGAGGGCAGGGCAGGGAAGGAATAAATTTATTCAGGTGATCTAGTCAGTCACACTGATGGGTCTCTAGGGCTCCCCCTCCATGTCTCCCCCTCTCTGCCTGTCTGTGTGTCGGTCTCTTGTCTTTGCCTCTGTGTGTGTGTGTGTGTGTGTGGTGGGGGCATGTGAGCCTGTTCCTGTTTGTTGATTCAGGTGATCTAGTTATACTCCCCATCTCTCCCTCTGTCTGCCTGTGTGTCGGTGTGTCGGTGTGGTGTGTGTGTGTGTGTGTGTGTGTGTGTGTGTGTGTGTGTGTGTGTGTGTGTGTGTGTCTGTCTGTCTGTCTGTCTGTCTGTCTGTCTGTCTGTCTGTCTGTCTGTCTGTCTGTCTGATTATTCAGTTGGTGTAGTTAGATTTGTGGATCTCTCGCTCCCCCTCCATCTCTTCCCCTGTGTGTCTTTCCGTCGGTCGCTGGGTCTCTGTCTCTCTCTGTCTCTGTCTCTGTCTCTGTCTCTTTCTCTCTGCCTCTCTGTCTCCTGTCTGTCTCTGTGTCCCCCCTCCCCGCCTCCCCGCCTCCCCGCCTCCCGACTCTCATTTTCAACGTGGACACTCGGTCTGTGAACAAGATGGATGCCGCCGCCGCCATTTAGGCCCGAGTTTTTAGGGGAAGCTGTCTACCGACCCAGACACATTCCCAGCCCACCTCCTTGAGAATGTCTCAAGGATGGATGGCTAATTTTATTCAATCATCATCTGGTTTCCAGAAGGAGAAAATGCCTCTGCTCACCCCCACCCCGCAGTTCCCCTCCCCGGGTATCCTGCACACGAGATGGCAGTCCTTGTGATATCTGAGCTGCCACACCACACCACACCACACCACACCACACCACACTGTGGCAGAAAGTTCCTCCTATGGATTGTCTGGCCTCAGGAATTGACTCTCTCCCCGAGCCGAGGCCCCTTTTCCTTGGGAAAGAAGGATGTCCATGAGGACAAAAATAAGACCGAAAACAGAGCAAACTTATCCATAAGACAGGTAGGGCACGAA
This sequence comes from Dipodomys spectabilis, assembly GCF_019054845.1. NCBI lineage: Eukaryota > Metazoa > Chordata > Mammalia > Rodentia > Heteromyidae > Dipodomys > Dipodomys spectabilis. The sequence goes on from NW_024870959.1 coordinate 30,256, forward strand.
ACCTTTCGGCCGGTCGGTAAAGAAAATCCCCAGGCAAAGGCTCACCGGCCGGGTGGTGCCGGTGGCAGCAGTGGCTCACTGCCCATCATCCGTCTGAGGTGCTGAGCGAGGGGGCTGAGACCTGAGGATAGTGGTTCATAGCCCGCCCGGGCAGGAAAGTCCATTTGAGACTCTTCATCTCGATGGGTCACCCAAAACGCCAGAAGTGGAGGTGGACTTGGGGGAAAATGCCCTAGTGAAGATTTCCTCGGGGCTGAATTAGTACTACCGTGTCGTCATGCAAGAGCACGAGCTCGCAGAGGACAGTACCGTACCTCTGGTTCCGGGCGGGCAGAACCCGGTGCCGGGGGGGGGGGGGGGGGGGGGGGGGATCCCAGAGGTGGACTGGGCTGGGAATGTGTCTCAGCGTGCTTGAAGCCCTGGGTTCAATTCCTCAGTACCACCTAAACAGAACAAGCCAGAAGGGGCTCGAGTGGTAGAGCAGTGACCTTGAGCATAAAGAAACTCAGGGACAGTGCTCAGGCCCGGAGCCCAAGCCCCAGGACTAGGCCAAAAGGAAAAAGGAAAAGCAAATGACGATAATAATGAATTATAACAACCTATATGTATGTGTATGTCAGAACTCTCACTACCCACTACCGGGTAGGCGAGGACTGACCGACTGAGCGAGTGACTGACCCGACCCGTGTTTTGCCCCTCCCGCCGCCCCATCCACCTTGTCGACGGCGAACGCGCGCCATCTAGTGGTGGTTTTGTGAATTGCAGTTTTCTCTCATGAAATGCATGAAAAAGAAACCGCGCACTGACTGACTGACTGAGAAAACCGGCCTTATGTCCTTCTCTTCCAGGCCCAGGCTGGCTGGTCCCGAGAGAGACTGCCTTCTTTTTCAGAGAAGGGGTGGGGGTGGGGATGATGATGTGCCTCGTTGGAGTATGGGGCCCATGCATAGGCAGGCAGGCAGGCAGGGTCGGAGTGGGACCGTTGTGTGTTGGAGCGCCAGTAGCTCAAGCCCCAGGATTGACTGGCAAGTCGAGAGGAAAAGGAGGGAGGGAGTGCTGGCGGGCGGGCGGGAGAGAGAATTCAAACGAGAGAGAGAGAGAGAGAGAGAGAGAGAGAGAGAGAGAGAGAGACAGACAGACAGACAGACAGACAGACAGACAGACAGACAGACAGACAGACAGACAGACAGACAGACAGACAGACAGACAGACAGACAGACAGACAGAGACAAAGAGAGACAGAGAGAGAGAGAAATAGAGAAACAGAGAAACAAGAGACAGAGAGACGCGGTGAACTGGTCCGGCTGGCCTACATGCTCTGTCGCATCCGATCTTTGAGTTTCCTCCCTCCCCCCCCACCCGCTTTGGATGTGTGTGGGCGCGCGGGTGCGCGCGCGCGGGTGCGCGCACGCACGCACACAGAAACACGGAGATGCTCTCTGCCCCCTCTTCTCTCCTCTCCAATTCCCCCCCCGCCCCCCCCCCACCCCGCCCCGGTCAGGCACCAGACATGAGATCCCTCCCCTTCGCCTATTGCGTCGTCAAATACAAACAAAAGGCAGTGTGAGATCCAAGCAAATTTGTTTTATTTTGTTCCGAGGGTAGGGTTGTGAATTTTGGTGCGGGGGGGGGGGGGGGGGGGAGGGCGGGGGCGGAGGCGGAGGTCGTGGTCGAGTAATCGCCTGCGGGGGAGGTAGGGATGGACGGTCATGCCACCTGCATACGTACACACCGACGGGGCGATGGACGGCTCGCGTTCCCCTCTGGCTGTCTGGTTTCTGCTGAGTGCTTCAGGTATCCCCATCTGGTCAGGAAGCAGGGGTTGGAAGATAGAGATATTAAAGAGAGATTAGGCATTTAATCACAATCAAAAAAAAAAAGAACCTCGGGGAAGGGAGGGAGGGAGGGAGGGAGGGAGGGAGGGAGGGAGGGAGGGAGGGAGGGAGGGAGGGAGGGAGGGGATGGTAGGGGGAAAACAATGGAGGGGGTAACAATGTTCAAGAGGAAGTGTACTCATAACCTCACTCATGTAACTGTAACCCTCTGTATAGTAGCTTTACAATAAATAAAAAAAAAAAAAAAAAAAAAAAAATTAGGAGCAAGCCCGAAGGCGGCGGGGGGGGGGGGGGGGGGGGGAGGGCGGGGCGGAGAGGAGGGGAGAGGCGGATCTATGGAACGAACGACTCCTCCCCCCCTCCCCTTCCCCTTACCCGCCCCCAACACGTCGGCTGTCGAAACCCCGCCC